>NC_056745.1:1018091161-1018118661 GCF_019279795.1 Protopterus annectens | reverse complement strand
CAGAGAAGAGCTTATGGTGGGACACTGTTAAATGCTTGGAAAGGTCAAGAAAAAGTGAAGAAACAAGGCTACCCTCATTTCCGTATTGGTTTAATATGTTGGTGAAGTTGACTAGGGCAGTAGTGGTACTGTGGTTGGACTTGAAACTGTGCTGTGTGTTGGAGAGGAGTCTTGTCACTTCAGCAGTAACAATAATCTAGAGCCAAGATTCACACTACTGGAGATATATATATATATATATATATATATATATATATATATATATATAGATATATATATATAGATATATATAGATATATATACCTGGCGGTTTAAACCTTTGCTCTAGATTATTCTCACTGTTGAGTGACAGCCCTACCCCATGTGTAAAAAAAGAAAAAATGGGAAAGGGGTTGTGGATTGATATGTAGTGGAGTTCTGTTATTTAGGGTATGGAGTACGGTGCATCCGACCACTGGAAAAGCTCAGATGTCAGAACTGTAGGAATGGGATAGACAAAATGATGTTGTTTCTGTAACAAATCCACATATAGGTTCAATAGAGCCACAGGCAATTAATCATTTCAGCTGCACGTTTCTCTTTGCTGAATTTTGAGGAACACTCATCTTTTCTTCTCTGCATTGCTCAGGATTAAGCAAAATAAATGCAATCCATTGTTAATGTCTTCTGTATTAATTTGCACCTGGACAGCATGAAAATAAATACATACTTGTAGTAGTGTG
Source organism: Protopterus annectens (assembly GCF_019279795.1). NCBI lineage: Eukaryota > Metazoa > Chordata > Ceratodontiformes > Protopteridae > Protopterus > Protopterus annectens. The sequence goes on along the minus strand of NC_056745.1, from coordinate 1,018,117,939 downwards.
TGTATACTGTTTACAGGCTTTTTTAATAGCAGTAGGAAAATTCAGAGTACATTTATTTGTTTAAAAATGTTGGCACTACTGTTCAGATCATGAATCACCAAATTAGTCAGTCTCTGTTCCATGCCATCACGAAGCACACTAATGCACATCTGTTTTTATGGCTGGAGACCCTGCAAATGTTGTTCCCTTTCGGGAAGGTGACTGTTTTGCTGTCCCACAGGAATAGACGGTGGGGCCCCTCAGGACAATAATAAATTGTGCTTTCCTGATTAGTACCTAAGGACATAAGTATTCTTCTTTGAATCTATACATATGTATGGAAATTGCCTTTTTACAGTTTCTGCAATATCAGACTGCTCAACACCTCAGGTATTTTGAATATGATTAGGCTGACTCCATTAACTTCATTAATTTCTGATGACACTGGTCAGGTATTGCTAGTTGCTAATTTTTTTTTCACACTTTCATATGAGAAGTAAAGTGATTAATGAAATATGCATTAAGCAGGTTTTCATTTTTCTCACTGTGCAGTTCGATTATTCATGAAAGGATTGTCTCCAGTAATGTTTCCAGTTTATTTTTTCTTAGGGCATTTCTAAACACTGTGGTTTAATGTGCCTTGTCTGATTGGTTTTCTCCAAAGTCATTACTAAATTGTTAGAAATAAATTATTTGCAAAAAGCAACATAGACATGTGTACCCAAAAACATAAATAGGAGTACAGTAAAGTCAGTATAACATTACTAATTAGTACAGTGAGGTATTCATAATCAGATTCATAACAATGACTTAGAAAAAAAATCAGCTGAATAGCAGGAGTAGAGACAAAGGCATATAACTGGAGAGGAGCTCTGACCTGTACTGAGTAGAGCTGAATAACATGGCCTTGAAAATCTGCTAAGTAATAGATGCTATTGTAGTTGTCTTTTTACAGTCTGACTGCATGCACTGTTAATGAGAAACACAGAATATTACAGGACTACTTCTACAGGCTTAGCTATTCATTTTAGTCACACTGAGAAGGGGTACATTGATTTTAATAAGCTGCTACATCGTTTGCATCTATACTGTATATATATATATATATATATATGTATGTATATTATATATATATATATATATATGTATGTATATTATATATATATATGAGAAACGTTTTTTTCATTTTTTCCTTTGATATATGCTTGAAGTATTGATATTTGAAGATTTATGCAGTCTATCCAAGAGTCACATTAGATGGGAAGTGAAGTATGAAAATTCCATTCTGTAAAATGGGTCTAATGCATTTTTTCTGATGCCTAGAGGTTAAGGCTGAAAAAAAATGAGATTTCTGGTAGAAATCAACTCGCTTCATGTAACACACTTTTGTAAGTAGGAGGAAGCCTTTAGATCCTTTCTTAATAGAACATATGCAGACTCGTGACTTGATAGGATATTAATTTGGATCTTGAGTAAACTATTTGTCAGCTTAGTTAGTTTAAAAAATGATTATATTTATGACTGTCTTAACCATGCTGTAAGTTTACATTTAAAAATAAAACACATTGATTTGCTTTCTTAGTTCCATGGACTCAATGTTTTGCAGAAGTAGTTGCATATAGTTGAAGTGTTTTATATTAAAAATGATTGCATTTTGTGTTGCAATCTCCTGACAGTCTGCTTGGAGTGTAACATAATTTGTGTATCTGTGTATATGGGAGAAATAGAGTGAGAAAAAGTGTGTGCATTGTCACAATTACCATATTTTTGCATATTTCTGTTTTCTTGCAAATTTTTGTTCTACATTTCTTCAGGTATCTGAAGTAGTACTATTGTATGCTAGATTTTGATTTTGAAGTATACTTTTAGGGAAGGTTCTGAAAAATAGAATAAGAAAATGAGAGATTAGCAACTGTAATGTGCAGTTTTATGCATTTGTAAAACAGTTGTTTTGTACCTGTTTGCATACACCTTATATCATAAGTAAAATGATCAGTTTTATATTACAGCTGAGTAACATACAATATTTCATTCCTCTCAAATCCTACCTTTTCCTTTTTCATACTTTTGTTAAATCTTTATAATATTTTAGTGTACACTTTTTATGTATTTTCAAAGGTGCAGTGCCAGACGAGTCCACAAAGAAAAATGTATACATGAATGTTGCATTAATACATCTCATTCAGTAACCCATAAACGACTTTCCTATATTCATTAACATAATCATAATAACATTTCTCTGTAAGAGTTTCGATGCAGTTATACTTCCACATTTTCTCAGTGATCATATGCCGCTAATAATCTGCTGGTCATTCATGACCCTGAGAACTCCACCCATCCTTAAGTATTCAAGATCCATATGAAACTCTAATGAGGATACTGTATAAGAATTACAGTCAGTAAAGTTGACACATTTTCAGTGGCACTCAGTTGTAGCGCTAAATACCATTTACTGTATACTACAACCAACATAGAACGGACTATAGTCTTTAAAGTAGTTGAAACTAAGAGATGTCACTTACCCATGGTTGATCCAAAAAATCAAAACAACATTTTAACATGTAGATGAGTCATGGCACCAGTGAAAAGCTGATCCACAACAACAACACAAGGAAAAAGATGTTCCTGGACTTAAGACAGAAAGCATAGATCTCTACAAATGCAGCTAAAGCCACATTCATTAGAGCTCATCAAAAATCCCATCTTTTTTCCATAATCTTTATTGAGTTTTAATAGAAAAATACAAAAACAAACCCAAATTCAACAAATGTTGACACTGAAATATGGAAATAATGATCTGCTAAAGCCATAACTTTATATATGTGATGGATTTTTAAGTTCCATTAATATTAATGAGTCGTTTAACCAGTCAACGCTAAAGGAAGTTTATAAAGGAAGTGAATGTGAAACTAACAGTTGTCTGATGAAGTTTAACACTTTGTTTAAACGAAAGCACTAACAGAATATTTTATTTCAAAGAATAAAGGATTTGTGTGATTTTCCAGCATCATGGACTTGTCTTTTATCTAAACTTGCTGCCAGTAAAGTCTGTGAATTACCTTCTTCATTTTTATTCAGTTTTGAGTGTTTTTTTCTGTTTCTTTTGGAGTATGGCGTCTGGTCGTGCGAAGGACACCTCTTTGGCAGCTATTCTACCAGGGCAAGATCAACAGGAATCTACAGAAAAAAAGTATAGGAAATTTGACTGTCCTAATTTTGCAACTTTCACAAAGAATTATGAACTTTTCAGTGAACAGGGTGCTTCAGGACCTCCTGCACCTATTCGACCACCAGTAGGAGATGTTTCTCCAGGTATGGATTTTTTAAACACTCTACTCTGCCTAGCTACAACAGAATAGCACAATGTAAGAGAACAAATGAGTTCTCTTAATAAAAATGACTTACTACAGCCAACAAAGGATTCCAACAGGGTAGCAGGGAGGCCAGCCACCGATAACAACGCTGGAGGAGTTGGCTTGGCCTCTAGAAATGAAATCTCCCAACTTAATGACTGGCTTGATGCTTCCATTTCTTTTTCTTCGAACCAGATGCAAGCTGAAGCTACAACTGATGGTAAGCTGAATGAATATGATCAAAAACTACTGAGATGTGAAAAGCTTCAATTAGAAAATGCTTACCTAAGGGAATGTCTTAGACTGAAAATCATTCCCAAAGGTTTACAACTATGAAAGTATCCTACAGGGCTAGTCCCTGATTCACCTTTGCATATTGACTTGCTTAAATTATTTGACAGGTTTGGATTTTAATTGCTAGAGTTGTTGATAAAATATAATGATAAAGAAATCAACACTCTAAACAATGCATTGGCTTTGTTAGATAAAAGTATACGTGATGACATTTCTTTTGATACTTTTAAATATGAATATTCACATATTTTAACAGTATTGATCATTATCTAGATAACCTTAACAAGGGAAAGACTAACAAACTAAACAGGGACTTGAATGACTATGCTAATGGGTTGGCATACCCACAACCACCGGCTTCCCAGTGTAAACATAAAAATCGTAAGTTTGTTCAAAGAAACGATCTTTATGATAACTTAAAGCAAAATACTGAGTGTACACCAGAAATTGATGTAGGATGTGGTGACAACTTCCTAAACTCTGACCTAGAGTACATTGGTCCAAGAAGGTCAGAAAGACTTAGGAACAGAAATGACCCTCAGTTGAGGCAAGGTGCACAAGGTGGTTACCAAGAGATGGGTTTTCAAGGGGCCAGGCCCAAGAGGAGGAACTGAAGGACATAAATGTAGCAGTGGATCCCCCCCCCCCGATTTTGTAAGGAGAAGATGATGTCCAAGAATTAGAAATGATGACTACACCATTGTTTTTAACAATCAGAAAGATTTTAAAGTTTATAGTTATTCTGATGTGAGCATTGACACAGATGTAGCAAATTTATTAGCTAGAGGCATGACGTTCGTGCCAACAAAATCTTTTGACTTCACTACAGCTGTTATAGACATGAAATTGTTTTTGAGAAAGCTGAATTTTTCCTTGTATCATGAGAATTTGCACAGAACTAGTGATAACATATGGAATATTAGTTCGATTCATAACCCCTCCATCCACCTCACACTCGCCTTGTATGAGAAATTATGTGAAAGAGATCTTAAAAGTTTGCAGAAACACAAGCATACGTGTCAAGTGAACAATTTAAATGAAAGTGAGTTAACTGTTTTACAGTTTCTGCAAAGAGAAAAAATAAGGGTTATGAAGCCCAACAAGTGGGGAGGGGTGGTTATCATGGGAGTGGAGATGTATCGAAGAAAAATGCAGGAGATTTTGAATACTGATACATATAAAAAAGTCTCACTGAATGAGTTGAATGGAGCATATAGAAGGGTTAAGTGATATTTTCATGGAAAGAAGAATAGACATTCACCTTTACAACTATTTGAACATCATTACACACAGAGTACCTGTATTCTTTGGCATCCCTGAATTTCACAAGGGTCTGTCTAACCCTCCCATGAGACCACTTGTGGACGGTAGGGATTCCATCACTTTATCCTCTGCCCAATATTTGGACTATGAACTTATGAAAATTATAGAGAAGGAACCACAGATTTGTAAGGACTCGTGGAGTTTCCTAGCATAGGTGAATGAAATTGTCTATGACGTCCATGACACTTCGGTGACCATTGATGTCAAAGACCTTTATACCGTCATTCCCCAAGACATTGGTTTGGAATGGGTGAATGAGATGCTCTTAGAACACAAGGTAACCCATGACACCATTACTTTAATTTCTGAAGTCTTAGAACTGGTCCTCAGCAATAATTTTATTGCCTTTGACAACAATTACTACCTACAGAGCAGAGGTGGTGGGGCTTTTGCCAATGTTGTAATGGCATACTGGGGAAGAAGCATATGTTCCAGACAGGTTATTTCCTGAAAATTAGGTTATACCTCCGATTCCAGGACGATGTATACCTAATTTGGAAGGGTTCTAGTAGGGACTTGGAGAATTTTTTGACTTACATAAATGAAACTACCACTTTCCTTCACTTCACATGGAAGTATAGCACTCAGTCCATTGATTATTTGGACATTTCATTAAGTAAAGAACTTTCCAACAATAGATATGTGGCTAGAATCTTTAGGAAGGAAACCTACTCCAATTCCTTCCGCCACTTCAGTAGCTCACATCCATTTCATCAAAAGAGGTCGGTTGTCAAAGGGCAACTAGTTTGAGCTGCCCGGATGACCTCCTCTTTTGAAGACTTCCTTGATGAGTGTGATTTTCTATGTTCCATGTTCCTTATAAGGGCCTATCCAGTGAAATTAATCAAGGAACTAGTGGAAGAAGTTAAAACCAAAAGACTGGTCATTTCAAGCCAATACTGGACAAGCAACATACATCTGTAGATTTGATAGACTCTCATATAGAAGTAGTTCTTAATGAGTCTAGTTCTCAGAACTTTAGTCTTAATGAAACAAAAGACATTTCATCAGATTTTACTAAAGCACTTGTCATCACTTATAGTAAGGAGGCCCAAGCTTTAAGATTAATCTTTGGAAAAAACTGGCCCGTACTACTGGAAGATTCCTACATGAGACAATATATGGAGTATAAACCCACAATTATGTACAGGAAGGGGCCTAATAGCATTGTCACCTCACAGTAAGACATTGTCCTGTTCGATTCTCAGCTAAAGCGTCTTCTGTGTGGAGACATGCGTGAATGGGCGTACCTACGTTGAAGGTTGTGCATCAGGGCTGGCAACTCGGTACATAAAAATCTACTGCCAATCATTAGCAGACCGGAGTTCCACTGTGGCGACCCCTAACCGGGAAAAGCCGAAGGACACAACAACAACAACTTAAAATTAAGGATGGAGATGAGCTACAGGGGGGACAAGAAATGACAATGTGTGGGGCATGTTCTTGGTGCCACAAGGTGCAAGTAGCTAACAGTTTCATAGTGAGTGACATAATATATTATGTGAATAGTAAATACAATTGTTGTTCTTAAGCAGTAGTTTATTTGGTTTCCTGCTCTTCCTGCCAGTGTTTCTACGTTGGGAAAATGGAAAGAAAACTCTGGCAGAGAATTTATGAGCATTAATATACTGTAAAGAGACAAAATCAGAACAATGCCTTGGCTAAACAGATTAATTGTAATAGTGAACATAAGTTCATCTTTATGGCTATAGATTCAGTACCTATACAGGGCAACAAGCCATGGGGGCTACTTTTAGAGATAAAAGAGCTCAGGTGGCAAATTCGCTTACAGGCAGATAGTTGGCCAGGTCTGAATTAGCATAGTTCAATAGCCCCTGTGCTGAAGTTAAAAGCTTTTGAAAGGAAAAAAGTGAAGGTAGCATCAGCTAGTTAAAACTTATATATATATATATATATATATATATATATATATATATATATATATATATATACATTTTATTTTACACAAGGTTTTTTCATTTGTTGCAAGTATTTTTTTTACATATTTTTAAATATTTATTACATTTAATCTATTGTATTTGCACATATTTATGAAATAGGTGTAGTCAATCATTTTAAGAAATGTTCTTATGAGTTTTTAAGTCATTGGAATTTAATGCAGTTTTTAACACCAAAATCCAGTTAATAAAAATGCTTATTAGGAAAAAGTTTTCAGCATTGGTTTTATACTGTTTACATAAGATGTTTCATGGCTTTTACGTTATAGTCATTCATAGTTTATTTATAAATTTAATAATTATAAGCAGTAGTAGGCAGATGCATTTAGAGTGAATAGGTGCTTATGTTGTTATGTATATGTGATGGATTTTTAAGTTCCATTAATATTAATGAGTTGTTTAACCAATCAATGCTAAAGGAAGTTTATAAAGGAAGTGAATGTGAAACTAACAGTTGTCTGATGAAGTTTAGTACTTTGTTTAAAAGAAAGCACTAACAGGATATTTTATTTCAAGGAATAAAGGATTTGTGTAATTTTCCAGCATTGTGGGCTTGTCTTTTATGTAAACTTGCTGCCAGTAGAGTCCGTGAACTGCCTTCTTCATTTTTATTCAGTTTTGAGTGTTTTTTCTGTTTCTTTTGGAGGAAAGCCATAACTGTACAATCATTGAATTTAATATCAACAAACTATATATACAGCTGTTTACATAAGTGTTATAAACCTAACCAGAGAGAGTGTATATTTGAGTATATATAATAGAGGAATATAAACATATGTGTAAAGACAAGTTAAAGACCTTCACAGAAAAGAAGAGAGATGAGGAAAGAAGAGGTACTGGGTAAGAAGATCCATGTTCCTTAAGCTGTTCCTACTTTAAAGATATCCAGTGTAGAACAGAGCGTGTGTTGTGACTTTAAGAAACATTTCACAGTGAGGGCACATGACTATAAATAGAGAGCACGTGCAGGCAGCAATCCTATTTGAGTGAACAGCCAGAGTGTTAACATGTATGAGTTTAGTTGTTAGTCTGTTTATAAGTTTAAGTTTAAGTTACTAAGCCTCAATTCTGATGTGTTTGTAATAAAGCTGCTTGAACTGAACCCACAACTGTTTGTCTATTTTATCTTGACTGGACGAGTGACGTCCAGTCCCAAAGGATTCATGCAGAATGAGATCAAATACTATTTTCCATTACTCAACAAAATGTGGATGAGCTTTTTGATTAAACATCAGAAGCTTATGAGCTGATAAATAATTGAATGCCATTTGTTTAAACCCTTTCCAATTGATTGAGAGTCTGTCCTTCCAGTTTAGTGTAATATAAAGTTTAATAAGGGTGAATAATGTGATAAGAATGCAAGTTTGTAGTTTTGTCAGACCCGGTGGAGGTATATGTAGCATAGTAAATTCCCATGAGAGGGTTGATTTCTCATAACCCATCTGCGGAAGTCTAACTCTCAGAGAGCACCAAAGTTTATAGGAATATTTGCAACTCCAAAAAATATGGAGGATATCAGCTGTTTGTAGTTCATAATAAGGACAAAAGGAGGAGAATGAATGGTTAAATTTGTTTATAATAGTAGGGGTGAGTTATGCATTGTTAAAAATCTTAAGTTGTGTGCAGCTGAATTTTTTGAAGGGGATTGATTTAGAAGTTAGTTGGATAGATTGGTTTATTTGATTATTTGAGATTTCCGGATTTAAGTCGGTCCAGTACTTGAAAAGAGACTCATTCTGATATTTAATTGAAACAATTAGTTTATATGTGTTAGAGATCATTTTTTTCATAGACTGTTAGGTCCAGGGAGTTTGACAAGTTTTAATATCATTATCATTTAGGTTTGGATTAAGTAAAATTTTTGAACAAAGTTCCCTTATTTGTCTGAGAATGATGGTATAGCTCTTAGGGAGATTTAGTGAAACTCTCATAGTTGAGATAGATTGGTCCCAGAAGGGGTAGAGGTCAAGTACTCAACTCTTCTTTAAAAGGGGGAATTATTTAAGTTTAACATCGAATTATTAAATTTTAGATTTGGATTGAAGTGTAATCATTGTAAGCTTGTGAGAATGTTGGATAGGTTCAAGGATTCAATTAATTTTTGTAAGTTAGGTATACTTTTCTTTCAGGAAATGTATAGTTTAGAATTTTTCAAACTTGCTTTATTAAGGAAGGAAAGTGCTTTGGGGTTAAAATTAAGAGATCTAACATAATTATAAGATAGTTCTATCCAAGGGGGGACCATGAACTTTTACTTGGATTATAGTCTGATATTACTATTAGTCTGTTACTGTTAATTATGTTGCAGTATAATCTAAAATTCCAAAGGTTTAATCCCCCTATATCTTTAGGACATATCAGCCTTTGATAAAAAATTCTAACTGATTTAGGAGACCAAATGCATTTGGCAAAGGTAGAATGTAGTCTTTTAAAGAAATTGTCGTGGATTGTCACCTGAGACGTAATGAAGGTATAAAGCAGTCTTGGCAAGATGTTCATCTTAACAATTGCCACTTTGAATAGTAAGAGTAGTTAAAGCTTATTCCATCTGCTGCAAGCCTGTTATAAGATTAACCACAAACTATTGATGTTATTTTGGTAGTATGCTTTGGGGTCTTGCTGAAAAGAGATTTCTAAATATTTCAATGAGTGTCTTATTTTGATTTCAGTTAGCCAGAGGTATAGAAAAAATAGGTCTGGTGTGTTAATTGGGAAGATTGCAGATTTGTCAAGATGTAGCTGGTAATTGGAAAATTTTGAAAATAATTCAGTTGAGTTTATAATTTTCAGTACATCAGAACTTGGTAAAGTGAAATAGAGATTTAAATCATCTGCAAAAGCTAAAAAAAACAATCCTGGCATTATAAAGTACTGGTACATAATGAAAGGTCTTCTGAGTAATAAGTAAGAGTAAAGAAAATAGAGGACATCCTTTGCTTGTTCCATTCCTAATATTAATCTGAGCAGAGATAGTCTTGTTTATGTGTATTGTGGCATAGGCATTGGTATAAAGTGTCTTAACGATTTGCACACAGGTAGTAGATAAGCCAAAGTAGGGAAGGACTGAGAGCAGGAAGTCTAGGTTGAGTCTGTCAAAAGCTTTGGAGGCATCTACGGCAAGAGCAAACATGGGATTATGGTTTTGGTTAGAAAGCTTTATCAATGCATCTAGTGTGAGAGTATTGTCACAGGTTTGTCTGAATTGTTTAAAACCTGATTGTCTGGGTGATACAATGTTTGAGATAATGGATTTTAGTTTGTTAGCCAGTATTATGGTAAATATTTTAACATGCAAGTTAATTAAGGAAATGGGCCTGTAACTCGCAGGGTCTTTGGGATCAGCATGTTCTTTAAGAATAAGAATAGTTTTAGAGGGATTAAAGTGAATATCTGTGATGGTATTGTCTATTATATAGTTAAATAGGTATAATAACACTTTAGATAATTTCTGGCAAAAGGTTTTGTAAAATTCAACAGTAAAGCCATCTGACCCTGGAGCTTTGTTAGATTTAAGACTGCTAATTACGGATGTTATCTCTTGCTGTGTAATAGAAGATGAAACAGTTTTGATGAGTCTGGTCTAACTTTAGAAAATTTAAGTGGTTAAGAAATTGTGTTTTCTCCTTTTCTATTGCTAACGGTGTCTGCTCACCATAGGTTTGCGAGTAAAGCTTTTCAAAAAGCTTAACATCTCAATGTTAGAAAACTATGTCTTGCCCTCATATAATATCTCGGATATGATAGGTGAGAATTCTTTTGGATAATCAGTCTCACCAGGTGTTTAGAGGGGATCTGGGACCATTCTGAGTAATTGACCAAAATCTTAGTTTCATGGGAGGTCAGCTGTCTTGCATTAAGCAAATATAGTTCTTTCTGGAAAAGATTTAGTTGATTTTCAGTGTCTTGGTTAAAATTTATTTGTAAGTCTGTTTCCAGTTTGACAATCTTTTTTTATTACATTTTCTGTGGCTTTGTGTAAATTTGTGTAATGAGCTCTTTATTAATAGTAAACCCTCATATTTTGGCTTTAGTAGAGGCCTATTCAATATCAAAGGGAAGTTGAGAAGTGGATGGTTTCTTCAGGAGAGTTTCTAGCATCACTTTGATCCCTTCTACAATATCCTCTTTCCTTAACAGGTTGGGATTCAAAGTCCAGTTATAATCCCTATGCCAAGCATTAGATTTACAGGCCCAGTTAACAGTAAGTTTGATTTTTGAATGGTCGGAAAAGAATCTGGGTTCAGTCGAGAAGTTAACGTCTAGATTTAAAAAAAAGTCATAAATTAGGAGAAAAATCATTTCTAGACCATTCTTTATGACAATGTGAATAAAGGGTGAATTTATCTTTAGGTAGAGTTTTATTTTGGAAATCACTTGGGTCAAAAAGTTTGAAGTCATTTTTTTAACTCTGAGATTGCTGTAGAGGCGTGAGTATTATATGGCTTGAGTTTGATCTAGCTAGTTAGGGGTTTTGATAAGTATTCCAATAGCTACCTAATTTTAAGCAGTGGTTCTGGAAGTGATTTAATATCTTATCTAAAAAATTAATGAAATATTGCTGTTTAGAGCAGGGGCATAAAGATTTACTAGTAAAATAGGTATATCAACATGAGGACACTTAAAAGTTTTATAGCACCATGTTCCTTCCAGGTCTGTGTCGTAGTGTAAAATATTGTCTTGAAAGGATTTTTTAATAATTATAGCTGCCCCGCACTAATTGACTCTTTACCAGATGTAGCAATTGTTCTGATCCATATCTTCCCCATATCATGTGACCAATGTTCATTGAGCATGTGTGTTTTCTACACTAATATTATTTTTTTCTTTTTATTTAAATACAAGGTGAAAAAAGAGTTTTTTTCTTTTCAATCATCTGGATCCATTTTCCATTACATGAGTCAACCACCAACATCCTGCGGTATTACACATAAGGATAAACAGGTAAAAGTGATTTGAGTTAGCTTAGAGATAACAAGAACAAAAATAAGGCCTGTTAATCCATGGGATGAGAAATAGCACTTAACTCATTTTGCCCCTAACCCGTGCCCAAAAGAAAAGGGAAGGGTAAAAAGTGGAGCCATACAAGAAGGGAGAGGAAAGCAGTTTGAACACAAGTTGTCACCAATGTGAGTTTCTATTAGATTATTTTTCCCAGAATAAAAATAAACAATAAGTAGAAAAAGCATAGTATAACGTACCTAAACACACTAACAACTCTACACTTAGCTCCTTACAGTTGTTTAAAATAATATTCACCAGACAGAGAGCTTAGAAAGCTGAAAAAGGAGGAGAGATGAAGAAAAATAAGAGATTGTAAAGCAGTTTTAACAAGGGATAACAAAATAATAGACCAATGTAATCATACAGTAATACAGAACTCAAATTTCCAAACCACTTGCTGAGTAGAAGTGCTAAACTAGCATCACAAAACACAGATAGTCTCAGCATTCTGTTTGACTTGTTTGCATTTAAAAGCACTCTCTAGAATCTCTTTGATCCTTTATCTGTTTAAACATTTCTGCAGTTTTTTTCTACCTAAGTAGTGTTGGTAGTGTAGCATTGTCCATACTCAGGCTTGTGTTTTGGGCCTAGTTGTTTGTTAGTAGAGGCTGTGTGTCTGAGCACATGTCCCAGGTCATCATAGCTTAGCCAAAGCCAGTATAGCATTTCAGTGAGAGTGAATTGTTTGTGGTCATTGGCTAACTGGGGTTGCCTGGACTACTCCTTAGAATAAGCACCTCATTGGTTCTTTCAAGTTTTTTTTAAAGTTGTTTCAGGTTTCAACTTTGTTACTTGTGACTGTTTCTGCCATTTCAAACTGAGCTAATCGGAGAAAGTCAGAGGAAGGGCTCTGAGCTAACGAATCTGAGATATATAATATTAAGTATCCTGTTTATTGCTTATTTCTGAGTTATTTATAGCACTTTTATTTTGCTCACTGTGTGTGAGGTATTAAGTAGAATTTTCTACAATTGCTAAGCATCTGGTTGGGTTTGTTTGTTCTGATTTTTGTTTTCCACCCTTCCCCCTTCTTGGTATCTTGTTTTTATACTGGGTGGCTTTGCAGCTGCCCACCCCTACTGTAAATTTGATCTGGGACACTCCTCCCAGTCTAGTGTCATTACCTCATTCTACCTATTCCAGGGAGAACATTTGAGAATGCCAACCCAGTTAGCTTCTGCTCCTTCTTTCCACTTTACAAAAAAAAAAAAAAAAAAAAAATGTCTAAGCTTGTTTCCTGCCTTTCCTATAAGTTGTCTAGTCCAGATACAGATTTGCTGTATCCAGGACTGTTTGTAAGCTTCTGAGCCCCCAAGCCTTTCTGTGTTGGAGGGAAGCCTTCTAGCTTAATTTTGTTTCTTAGAACTAGCCAGTTTTTTAGTTTCAGCACTCACATCTGTTTCTTTGAGCTCAGCACTTGTTCAGAACTCATTGTAAGCACTAAATAAGCTATAAATTACTACAGCACTCAACTTTCCTCACTTGTCTAGAGAAAAACAGTTTTTAGTACTTAATAAATAAGCACCTATCCAGGCATGTCTAAGGGTCAAATCCCAGTATTTTCTCCTGTCCACCTGATGAATCTGGGCATCTTGGGGCAATGCAGCAATTGCCTCATGTACACAGACAACCCTCTCCTCCTACCACCCAACACTACAACCTGTGAGAGATGCACTTATATAACCAAACTGGAAGCAAAGCTGTCTTCACCCAAGACTGGACTAGACAGTCAAGAGCAGAAAGTAAACACTTGCACCACACCACACTCATCACATAGTCCCTCAAAACCTACACCACCAAAACACACACATAGAAACACAAACACACACCTACATTCGTGGAGGCTCTCAAAAAAAAATCTACCCAAGCAACAGGGACCTCCAAAGCAGAAACGTAAGCAACCTCCACCCCCCAACACAACCCAAATGACACATAGCCCAGAAACTCAGTGTGCCACTCAACCACAGCCCATAAGGCATAACAACGTACCTAACACTCTAGTCATAGGTGACTCTATAGTCAGGCACACTGATGTTCCACTCACCAGGCTAAACAAGGAGAAAGTCACTGTCAGGTGCCAGGATCCGCCACATAATGCATGCACTCAGGTCACTCCACAGCAAGTACAAATATGACTCTGTCATTGTCCATGTTGGTGTGAATGACCTGAGACGTACCTCCCTGGACTACATGAAAAGAGACGTGGAGGAGCTTTCTGATCTTGTAGCCCAGGCAGGTATGACCCTAGCCCTGAGTAGCATCCTGCCATCACCCAGAATGATACCACTGTACAAGGACAAAATGATTGACTTCAACAATTGGCTAAGCTTCTGGTGTCATTCTATGGGGATCCAGTATCTGTCTGCCTAGGCTGACATGATCGACAAACCACAATGCTTTGCCAGAGATGGCCTGCACCTGTCGCCCTTGGGATTCCGGATACTGGCTAAAGCTCTTGCCACCCCTATAGTGCCTTTTTTAGGCAAGATTCAAATAACAAATTTACCACCATAACAGGTACAAGCAAGCAAGCAAAATCTGAGGGTAATGCTACTCAGTGCTAGAAGTCTAAACCTCAAAATGCACTCACTCGAAGCACTCCTTAAAATGGAGAGCATCGACATCTGTGCAGTGACAGAGACCTGGTTCAAGGCTCCAGAGAGCACCCCTGCATTACCAGGCTGTAATTCATACCACACCTTTCGGCCACCTAACTTGGACTGAAGCACTAAAGGCAGAGGCACGTCCACATTCATTAAGGATAGCCACACCTCCAGGCTAGTTGCTCAGCATAATGCATCTGAGATTATCCAAGTGCAACTAACTTTGGGCAAGACAGCAATGCAAATTGTAGCTTGCTACAGATCCCCCACCATGCCCCAGGATTCCTATTCCTCATTTCTTGATACACTGGAAAATATTAGGGTACAACCTAACACCCTAGTAATGGACGATCTCAACTACCCCACCATTAACTGGAAAAACTACTCATGTACCAACTCTTGTGCTCAACGTTTTCTGGAATTCATAAATTCCAATGCCTTGGATCAACTTATCCACACACCTACCAGGGGCAGCAATATCCTAGACTTGGTCATTACCAACATGGGCAACCGGTGTTCCACACCAGAGGTCAGTTCCTCATTGGTCAGATCTGACCACAAGCAAAGCACCCTAGACATCCACATGCTAGCCCCACCCCCCATTAGGGAAACCACCGTAAAAAATTTCTCCAAAACCAACTTCACGCTTCTTAAGACGGAAGTGGAAAACTTCACGACACCCATGCTGATGGACAATAGAGATACGACTGCTGAATCCTATACAATTGCACTTTATAAGCACTTACATGAGTGCATGGATCATGCAATCCCTAACAGAACCAAGCTGCTATCCTCCAAAAAAGGAAGCCAATCTGGTGGTCCCCTGCTATAAGCAAACTGTACAACAGAAGAAAGAAACTGTTGCAAAAAAAGAGTAAAATCCCATGATTGGAGGAACTCTGTGGTCAGCCTCAGTAAGAAGCCGAGATCCCTCATAAAATCCTCCAAAGCTAGTTATGAAAACAAAATTGCCATTGATTCTAAAGACAACCACAAAGCATTCTATAGCTATGTCAAAAATCTCAGTGGCAACACTCAGATCTGCTCTGAGTTACAGCACAATGGCACTAAATAAACAGAACCAACTGATATTGCCAACATCCTGGCAGATAGGTTCAGTGCTAACTTTACCCCTCTCTCATCCCCTAAAGGGCCCATCTCTATACCGGAAGAATGCAAAGTACCTGTAATCACGGCTGCACAGGTAAAAACACACTCTCCAAAGCCAAGAACACAGCATCCATGGGACCTGACAACATCCCAGGCTGCATATTACATGAACTACAGAACAAACTGGCACCCCACTTAAGGACCATGTTCAATCATAGCCTCACCTCAGGCTTTGTGCCCACTGAATGGCGCACAGCAACAGTTATCCCACTCCACACAGGGGGAGCCACCACGGACCCCGGGAACTACTGCCCCATTAGCCTGAGGAGCCTGGTCTGCAAGGCTATGGAGCATATCATCATGGAACTTATAAACAATGACATTGGTAATCTCTAAACTCTGAACCCTACCCAGTTCGGGTTTGTAAAAGGCAGATCATGTCTCCTAAACCTTATAGACTTCTTTGAAGCGGTCACTAAAGCTGTAGATGAGGGTAAGGTGGTACACACAGCCTATCTAGATCTCGACAAGGCTTTCAACACCATCCCCCACTCTGGAATTATAGACAAACTCACTAAACTAGGTATAAATCCCTATGTCACAAGATGGCATGCCAGCTGGCTCACTGACCGAACCCACACTGTGAAAGTAGCAGACTCTGAATCCAACTTCAGACCAGTGACAAGTGGAGTACAACAGGGTTCAGTCCTAGGTCCTCTCCTGTTTGGTATCTACTTCTCTGAAGTACAGGCTAACACAGAAGGTCTTTGGCTAGCAAAGTTCGCAGATGACTGCAAACTAGGAGCCATAATCAAATCTCCTAACGATGTGGACATCCTACAAAAGGGCCTCACTGAGACAGATGCTTGGTGCCAAAGCCATGGCCTCAAGCTCAGTGCCAAAAAGTGCATTGTCATCCCTTTTGGTAAAAACTCTCTACCCATGAACTACCACATATGCGGTAGTCTACTTAACACCGAAAGTGTGATGAGACCTTGTGACACAGGTGGACAGTAGTTTCTCCTTTGATAATCACATCACCACAGTAGTCAGGAAATCCTTCTGCGTGGCACACCTCATCACAAAAGGTTTGTCATCCAGGGAAAAAGAGGTCATTGTTCCCCTCTACTCATCACTCATTAGACCCATTATAGAGTACAACACCCCTTTTGGTATGTACCTCACAAGACATCTACAACAACTGGAAAGGCCACAGAAATATGTCACAAAGAGGATTACCAGCCTCAAACATATGTCCTACACAGACCGTCTCAAAAAACTCCAGCTTTACTCTATCGCATATCGCCTGCTCAGAGGCAATCTCTGCCTAACATGCAAAGCTATGTCAAACCCAGAGCTGTTGGACATGCTCCACGTAAAGAAATCCCAATCCCTCCGAGCTACATGCTGTAGAGACCTAAACCTTGTCACCACAATAAACAGAACATGCTGGAGGGATAGATTCCTATCTAAGAGACTTCCCATACTCTGGAATAAACTACCTATCTATATCAAACAAAGCTCCTCATTTGCACTCTTCAAGAAAAATCTTGATGATTGGATGAGAGATGGGAAATTCACCCCAGGGATCACTTCTGTGGCTCTGCTTGACAAGGGCACAGGAAAATAATTTTTTTGGGTGGCAAAAGCCAGGGTACTGTTTGGCTAGGCTTATATAGGCCCTAGGGCCAATAGCCTAGTACCTACCTATGAACCTGTAATAAAAGTATAACATTTGGTTTCTTAACTCTTGAAGTTGACAAAGCAAATATAAGGGTGCATACATATTTTAGATTAACATAGTTTTGATCAAGTAATAAGACAGGAAGTCTTCAACATTTTATCTCAAAAAAAAAAAAAATAACATTAAGTGTTAGTAGATTCCACAACTGCAATATTATTCCCACAAATTTGAAGACTGTTTAGCGAATGCAATACAAATAGTGACAAGGTTATGTAAATTTCACCGCTGTACATACCCAGAACAACATTAATCTCTTAAATAAACCAAACAGAGTAGGAATTTTTTGAGTCTGCTATAGCAGTTGCTTCACAGTTTAAGTTTAACTATTTAATAATAATAGGACTCCTCTTGATGTAAGCAAAAATTGAATTAGATCCACCACATCTAAATCACCTTGCCAGATCCTTTCAGTTCTCTTTCATGTTTTCGTAGTTCCTCTTCAAGAATCACCATTCACTAAGATAATTTGGATGGCGATGTATTTCCGATTGTAGAAAATATAGTTCTGTTGCTTTAAGTAAATGAAGAAAGGTTATCCAGGAAGAAGTTTCAGGGAAGAGGAAGTGCTGAGGAAGGGTAGATCTGGCGCTCCTGTACAGTGTCTATAGACACTTGGTGGGGAACATGTTTCTTGGAGTGTATAGGTCCCCTGTGCCCCAAAGTGACCCAGGCCATCCAGGAAAAGCTGAAAGCTGGCCATCATTGACAGCAAGACAGTCGCTTGGAGTCAAAAGCAAAAGATATCAGGTTAGTCACAGATACATCTTGTAAGTTGTCAGCAGCTACAGTTATGGATAGCTCCTTAAAAGCAGACAAGAAGGTGGACTTTGCTTCTTTAATGGATGAGGCAGTATATTTAATTTCTTTGTGCTGAAAAGATAATTTTCCTCAACCTTTCCAAAGCTTTTGATGCCATTTTCCACACTATCCTCCTTTCTAAACTATCCACCCTCCACATTTTTCCCCCTACCCTACAATGGTTCAACAGCTATCTCTCCAATAGGCAGCAACAATCTTACTCTCCCTTCCTCAGTACTTGCACAAGGGTACCTACCCCAAGGCTCCATACTTGGTCCTGACTTATTTAGCATATTTATTAACAACTTTCACTCCAGTCTTCCACAATGCTCAGTAATCCAGTATGCTGATGACTCTACAAAACTATGCACTGCAAATTCCAGCTCTGAACATCAGCAAATTACCCAGAATTCCCTCACCTCTACTGAATATTGGATGCTTAACAGTCATCTTGCCCTAAATCAAAAAAAAAAAAAAAAAACTAGTAATTTTTATTCCTAGGAAAACCACTCCATGTAATAAAAAACTCTTCACTATACAAGCCCAAGACAATACCACTATAGACATTGTCCGACACACTAAATTACTACGCATTATTATAGATGAAAACCTTAACTTTGACCTACATGTAAACAATAACATCAAAAAAACACACCAAAAGCTTGGTATGCTCTACAGGCACCAACACTTTCTTAGTCTCTCTGTGACACCCATGCACTGGCCCAGCAATCAAGGAGCCTCAAACCTCACCACTATCACCAGTGAGGGGTGTCCACATAGGGAGGATAACAAACACACACACAGTAAAGTACAATTTCCCTTAAGAGCACACAGAGATCACAGTCAGTCTGAGTCTGGTTTCTCCCTTTCTCTCCAGGTCCCCAATAAGACTCCCCACTGGCACAGCTATAGGGTCCAGATCTCAGCCTAGTGGGCAAGCTAAAACCTCCAACACCCTCTCTGTCCAACCAGTGCTTCATGTCCCTGCCCAAGTAGCTGACACACACACACACTTTGGGATAAGAGTTATATACGACCACACAGACACTCCTGGGGAGGGCTGGCACAAGTTCTCCAGCTGTGCCCCATTTACTCTAAGACTATACAGTAGTACCACTTGCCACCACCCACTAATATTTATCAGCTACCAAAAGGCCCTTATGAAAATGTGTCCAGTTATACTGTGCAATATTATTATATAAATGGTAAGTGCAACTGAACAGTCAAGGCTTATTTGGAGTGACTTGGACAGTATCGCTATATACATGCAGTGTACTCTAGAACTTAAATTATCTCTACACAAAACAGCCACAGTTGAAAGGTTTAAAAACATTTAATAATAAATAAGAAAAACACAAGACAAGACTTCTTTACTACACAGTGCTAGGCAGCAGTTCAGAGATCACAGGAAAATGCTTAAAATAATACAGTAGAATAGTTCTGACATCAACACAGAAAAACACTTAGTCTAATCTTCCTATTTCCTAGCAATTTCTAAGAGAAACACTAAACTCTAAGATCCTACTTACATACAGACACAGGCAAAGTGGTGAGTTGGATGTTCTCAAGACAAATGCTCAATGCTCTCATTCTTGCTCTCCTAAATTGATAACACAGTACCACTGATTCATTTCAGATTACATAATTTCTTTCTGGTTCCCAGGCTAACAGAACTCAGAGGTTAATAACCCTTTTGATCTTGCAGCTGGTCAAGAAGCCACAGAATAAAATAAATTATACATGTAAATTCTAGCCATTACCTCTGGCCTCAAAACAATAGGCAAAATGCTTTTATCTAGACATCTCGGCTCTGAGTTTTGACATCAAAGAATTGACTTATCAACTTTGTTACAGCAGAGTGCACTGTTGTTACAGTTTTGCAGTTCCACATCTAACATAATTTTCTTCCATTTAAGAGAACAAGCCTGTGGCTTATATTAATATTTACAAATGACAGAATTATCTGCAAGATTCTTTCTGGCTAGGCTGGCAGCCTTCACCTATCTTCACACTCTCTACTAGACAAACCCTCGCAACTACCCTTTTATTACCTTCTTTCCTTTATGGTGCCCCTCTCCTCACTAATATCCAAAATTCTACAAAATCCAAACATGAAATGTGTTACAACAGAATAGCAAAATTTGCCACCAAGGCTAAATTCTCATCCCATTACTGTAAGTCACTGAAACAATTAGGGTAGCTGGAACTCCCCTACCATCTCTCATTCAACCAACTAACTACAGTGCAAAAAATAATCTGCAGACCCACAGACTGTCCTGCTGTCTCAACTCTACTTGCCAAATACCATCCCAGCAGGTATCTAAGATCTGAAAATCATCTACTTCTAAAAGTAGATAAGCCCACCTTACCTGCTGGTCAACTCATCTATTCCTTCACTGTCGCCAAACTATGGAACTCACTACCACCTTCTATAAGAAACACAGGCAGCACCGCCACCTTCAAACAAATACTGAAAAATCATCTCAACTCTTCCTGGCTATGTTCCTGCTCTATAACCTAACCTCTTCACTCTTTTTATATGATTACTAAACTCCTACGTCTTTTGCTACTAGTGTCTGATGATACTTTCTCCATATTTATTTATTTTTTATTTTTATCTTCACTTGTTGATACTGGTACGATAGTACTGATTAATACTGGTACAATAATACTGATTAATATATCTCTGTTAATATATCTCTGTTTATACCTCTCTGAATTCATTGAATTCTGCTTTAATGTATATTGTCTATATATATTACTGTAATCAAACAAAGTAAATTCCTACTTTTATGTATATATGCTGTATATGTTACTGTATTTACTATCTGTAACACTATTTCTACTTCTGCACCAATTAATGTTTATATTTTTTCTGTATCTATGTTCTTGTTGGAGCTTTTCTCCCTGGGCCTCCACTGAAAATGGACTATTTTAGGCCCAGTGGACTTTCCCAGTAAACAAATGCAATAAATAAATAAAATAAGATAGTTGGGTACCTCATTTGGAATTTTACTTTCTTTTGGATCAGGTATGCACAAAAGGGAGACAGTTTTTTTTCTTGCTTGTTTTATCTGACTTGGAAGGCCCTGTGAAAAAGAGATCTTGCAACTATTCCAAATAAGAGGGTTTTTCTTTTTACCTGCTGACAGTATTTTTAAAACGTCTTGGTGATTTAGGATTTTGGCATAAACTTGTCTCAGTCTGTCTGTGTTCTGGGCTACTTGGATTGCCTGGTATGCTCTTTCAATTGTTATTTTCTTGGCTTCCATCGGATCATCTAGGAGGGCACCCAGGGTTTGTTTAATCATTTCCATGAGGTTAAGGTATGTGTGATATTCAGGGATTCCACAAATGATGATGATATTGCTCTTGATCTTGCTTCCAGGTTAGTTATTTTTGATTGTAGGTCTTGGATAAATTTGGTATTATTTACCTACTCCTTCTGTAGTTGGTATATTCTGGTTTCATTTACAAATAATTTCACTTCTGTCTTTTTCATTCTGGTTAGGATTTAGTTGAATGAATCACTAAAATACTGCAATTGAGTGGATAGGTCCTGTAAAGCTTGCTGAATAGGTTGTAGAGTCAATTCCAAGTCTTCAAGGTTTGCTGGTTGATCCAGTTTTGCCTTAGGAGCCATTTTAGATATTTCTTGTCTAACAGCTCTAGGTCTTCTTGTATTAATTTCTTTGTCTGGAGAGGCCATTGCTGAGAATTTTGTTTTGGTAGTTTGAGTCTCCCTACCTGCATCTTCATTTGACACATTTGGCCCTTTCTTTATTTTCGACTGAAGAGTAGTTGGTGTTTATTGCCTTGTGGCAGTGGCCAGGCTGTCGGGATCCAGTTAACTCTTTATAAGGTACTGAACTGGGTTTTTTTTGAATAAGGATACAACAACTTATCAGTGTATTATGTAGCTTGGGAGATATATTTACTTTAATTAACTGAGCTCTATATCAATCTACATAGGTTTTCTCCGAGATTTGGTCTGAGCCAAGGAGTAATAGTGTCTGCACAATAGCAGCGATCTTTATTCTCCCATCAAAAATCCCATCTTAAGTCTCCTAAACACTTCTGAAAAACTTTTAAATCTTTAACTAATAATCTAGATACATTCAGAAAACAAACCAGGAAGTAGAAATTTCATAAACACCATAAAGGACCTTATCTCCTCAACCCCTAAAATTTTAAACTAACTTATGTTCATCTTTTGCACAGACCTCACTATGCTGCATCCTCAAACTACCTCCCATTCTATTTTAGACATTTAACAACAAAACAGGGTGAGGGAGGTACTAGAGAACATAGACACTAACATGTCCCTGTGACTATTAATATACATCCATATATATTAAATTCACTGCAAAATATGAAGATAAGCATATGCAACTTGACATTGGCAGGTAGAAGCATCCCTTATAGCTGGTGATATGCCACCATTGTTCCTATCACAAAGACTGCTTACTTCAACCTTGTGACCGATTACTTCAACCATTTCTCAGTCTACAGCCCTATCAAACTTCTATGCCCACTGACCAAAATTTTGAGAAAACTAATGACCAACTACCTGACCACATCACTACATACGATCCTTTATTAAACAAATAACATTTTTTCAGGGAGTGATATAATACCTAGACACTTATCTATGCACTAATGAATCATATCTGTGATTCAGTCAGAAAGGAATTACTCACAACTACATTATTCATAGAGTTGAAGTGTGCTTTTGAGCCACTAAATCATTTGTAGGTTAGCAAAACATCATACAGCTTCAGAAGTACTGACTCACCAATAAGGTGGTTCTCCTCATGTCTGCAGAATATAACATTCACAGTCCAGGTAGGTAGAATTTCCAGTAACAATGGCAGCCTCTCACCTAATGTTCCATGGGGGGAGGGGGTCAGTACTAGGATCTGTGCTATTCTCAGCTTTTACAAAAAACCTGCCTAATGATTTCCCAGACCTGAACAGTACTGTGTATGTAGATGATATTGTTTTTTATATATATGTATATATATATATATATATATATATATATATATATATATATATATTAGGCAGACCTCTCACTAAGCTTAAACAAGGTTTACAACAGGATGTCAGCATGCTATGGAACTATATACGGACATGTTGATAAACTGTAACAACACAGCAAGTGTTGTTTGGACAGACCAGGAGCTTACAACCACCACCACCTTTATCATTAATTATATAGGTGGTGTACTGCTGCCCTCAGTAAACCAGAACTTATACATAGTTATCCTATTTAACTACCGAGTAACATTCATTCGTTTTTCAAGTCACCCACAAAGCACAGAATGTTCTTTCTGAACTATTGCTGCTGTACAGGTGTTCTAACCTCCTTCATATAGAAAGCACGGTTTATTACTGCTCACCTGTATTAACTGTAAATTGTCCACAAAGTACCAACAGACTACGAGTGGTAGTAAATAAAGTTAGCAGATTTATCACACTTGCATTAGCAGATTTATCACACTTTCACTATCAACAGAACATCATTATAAAATCCCAGATAAAGTTAAATGGCTTCCCATAACAGCAAGAACAACACTTCTCTGAAACAACCTGATCCTCATATTACTGCACAACATATACTTTCCATCTGTGGAACACAAACTCCAACACAAATACAGAAAATACCCCCTCTGCTCAACTGCATAGGATTCAGTTACCCTGCCTAGACCACCTTTTGTAAAAGCTGAGGGTGGGAAATCCATCTACACGACTGCCCCAGCCTCATGGATATCACTTTTGTAGCAACTGAGACCATGTGCTAAGTTTAAGAAATTTAAAAATAAGCTCTTAAATCATCTACTAGAGGAATACAAATATTCATGATTTGACACAGTATGTTATTGGGATGCATAAATGTTCCTACCTTACATGTGCTATCACAGTGATGTGTGTTACATTAGAGCATTGTATTAAGGCAATAGTATTGTTACAGTTTAATCCATGTTTTCAACTATGTTATTAAAACTTATTACACTGGAAGTAAGCATTTCAGTATTTTAATGCTCACCTTTCTCTGTGTAGTCAGTGGTTTGTGAATATCCATATTGTCTGCTACCTTTTTTGTATTTACATCTCATAAATATAATTGCATATCATTATTTTCTTTTCTGTGCATATTTATTGTTAAATTGCGTTTTTCTGCTTAATTTTACAAAAAAGAAAACAAAAAAATACCATCTGTTTTGCTCGTTTCCCACCTTTTGGTATACTAGAATAGCCCAGATCCCAGATTTGCTGGTTTCAGGACTTTAGTTTGTGTTTCTGAGTTGTCCAGACCTTGTTGTGCTAGTGGGAAGTCTTTCTGCTTATCAGTGAGAGTGGTAAGCATTGAGCAGCATATCTGTCACATGATGAGTGGTTTCCAGCTCTGAAATTGAACCTCATTGGCCATTTTGGGCTGATTTCTATCCCTTTCAACTTTCTGAGTTAAAAACCCGTGTTTGCACAGGTTTGTGCTTGTTTTAGCTCAGCAGGTCCTGTTTGGGCATCCTGCAGACTACTACAGCACCAGAAACGAGAAGGAGAGACTTTTTGTTGATTCTAAGTATCTTTTTGGCTTTTTCTTGACTGTTTTTGCTTATTGGACTTTAAAGGCCATTTTTACTGTGGTTCTCTTATTATTTCTGCTGCATTTTACTGTTAAATCATTTTACTGTGTGTGCACTTTGATTTTCAGCCTAAAGTTAATAATTTAATCTGTATTTACTACTGTAGGCATCACATTCAAGTGTGACAGCCTTTTCTGTGCATATTTACTGTTAAATTGCTTTTTTCTGCTTAATTTCACAAAAAAAAATACTATTTGGTTTGCTCATTTCCCACCTTTTCCTATTCTAGAATAGTCCGGATCCCAGATTTGCTGGCTTCAGGACTTTAGTTTGTGTTTCTGAGTTGTCCAGACCGTGTTGTGGTAGTGGGAAGTCTTTCTGCTTATCAGTGAGCGTGGTAAGCATTGAGCTTGTTGTCCCAGAAAATCCAAAAGGAGAAAGATTTGATTCAGGAATATTTATGGTACTCCAAGAAGGATGGAACCAAGAGACCTCTTTTGGACCTGTCTTTTCTACATCTCTATGTCAGGATTCTGAAGTTCAGAATGCTTACTCTGCAGTCTTTCCTACCCCAGTCCATTCTCTAAGTTTCTTAGTAATTTTGGATCTAAAAATATGCTTTCCACCATATGCCAATTCACAGAGGTGTCAGATGCTTTTTAAGGTTTTATTTTCTGCTTCATATTTTCAGTTCTCTTCTGCACCTTTTTGTTTGCCTGCAGCACCAAGGGTATTCAAAAGGTATCTGGCACTAGTGACTGCTTTTTGCAAATTACAAGGCACCTGTATTTTTCTCTACTTAGATGATTGCCTTATGTTTAGAAATTGTATTCAAAACTGACAGTAGTATTTACTTTGTCAGAAATCTATTTCACAACCTTGGTTTTCTTTTTAATTTCGAAAAATAATGTCTCATTCCTTCCAACATAATAACTTTTCTAGGTTGCCTAAGACACTTCACATATGATGGTATTCCTGCCTCAGTAGTAAGTAATATTTAACAAAGAGCAATACCTTCAGATTTTCTCCAAGCTGTGATATCTGCAGTAGAGTTTCTCAGGATATTAGGGTACAGTTTTCATGACCCTTCTAGCCAGATTATGCATGAGGAAAATTCATTGGTTTCTTAAATCAGCCAGGACCCAGCACTAGCACCATCTCTCATTCCAGATTCCATTACTGAGCTATGCCAGAGAGGAACTTCAAGTGGTGCACAGACCAAGCAGTTTTGAATACCAATCTCCCCCTTACAAATCCCTTCCATTCTTTAACTATAGATTCCTCAGACTTTGCATTGGGATCTTTATCCAGGGGAGTCAAAGTTCAAGGTCTTTGGGATGATAATTTCAAAAGGAAACAGATGAACATCAAAAAAAGTGATAGCATTGATAAATACACTTAAATCTGTGAACCATTTGTGGACTCTAGGACTTCTTTTGATAATCACTAGCAAGCACCCTGATGCTATGGTACACAAACAAGCAAGGGGGTATCATTCCCTACCGTCTGTGCTGACTAGCCTGGATAGTCTAAGAACTTGCAATACAGTACATCCTATCCCTTCAGGCTACTTACTTTATATCAGAGGAAAATACTGTGGTGGGCACTCTGTGCAGAACTAGGATAGACCCCCCCCCCCCCATGAGTGGATATTGCACAGGTGGTCTTCGGGAGATTATCTACTAGTTGGGAACCTTGCAGGTATATCTATTTGCTTAATTTCACAATAGGTAGTTGAAACATTTCTGCTATAGGTCTCCTTGCAGAAATACCTGAAAGACAGGTCCCTTCTGTTTCTAGTGGATGAGAATATTCCTTTATGCCCCCGCTTTCTTCTGATAACCAAAGTTCGTTTAAAGATCCAGAAGGACTCTCCAGAGATTATACTGGTAACTCTTTTTTGGCCCAGACAACAGTTATTCTCCAAGGGCAGTTACCACAGACTTCACCAGAGGGCAGACTTACTCACATAGTACAGGAGGTCTCTGGTTCACCCCAGTTTACAAATTCTTCATCTGACCTCCT